>NW_026996242.1:0-664 GCF_035044405.1 Drosophila montana | reverse complement strand
TAAGGGAAGGGAAGTGGCATATTCGCACATATGCACAGTTATAGGGACAAATATAAGAAGGTAGCATAATTGCAGCTGCGAATTTCAGATAATTGCAGCTGCATCCAAACAGATAAGCAAAGCAATAAACACCTTACTAGATAATTGCAGCTGCACTTGTACAGTTACACAAAGCAATAGACACCTCAGTCAGATAATTGCAGCTGCGCGTCTTTACGTAGAAATAAGCTTCTCAGCATAAATAAGCATAATAAGTTCTACTAAATTTTAGTCTTAAGTTGATCTTCAATAAATGAACTTGTCGTGAAATTTCGCCTTGTATTTAATTCAATTTAACCGTTAGAGCTGTGCGCGGTTTTTATAAGACTCAAACTCACAGCAAATAAAGAAAAATCTAATTATATAGTATATATAGTAACATATGTACCATACCCACAACATATACTACACTTGCACATACACTCATATAGCATATAACATATGTCCACAGCACTCAATTCCAACCCCTTATACATAAGCCCTAGCAACTAAGCACATCACCTAAATATTGTAATACGATATACACCAATTATAATTTGTAACACTAAACCTTAGAGTCTCTTTGAGATCTTGAGAGCTCAGCCGAGGCTTGCTAAGCCTTGACAACAGTTTGGAGTATGAGTTT
>NW_026996241.1:0-937 GCF_035044405.1 Drosophila montana | reverse complement strand
TCCATCATGGTGTTTCAGATGAACGGCCCACTAATGGATCCCTGGGGACACCCTCGCGTGACCTCCACCTCGACTTTGCCATATCTGTTGGTCATCCTGGCTTTCCTGCCGCAGAAGAAGCTTCTCCACAAGCTAGCACTTTGCATCCCGCATCGATCAAGCGGCGCTCTACTCGATGTTGTCAAAAGCGCCCTTAAAGTCCACGAAAAGACCAAGTACGTATACCGCCCGGCTGGCGGCAACGCTTGTCATTACGTGCTTCCAGGCTCCTCGACACAGCGTCCAGGTCGAAAGCCAAATTGCCATCTATTTCCATCCGAGAGCACCTCCTTTATTCGATCTACCATGATCCCCTCAAGCACTTTGCCAAACACTGGCAACAGGCAGATGCCCCGATAGGAAGCTGGATCGCTCCTCTTCTTGTCGGGGCTCTTGAGGAGCGCAACCACACGCGGGCACTTCCACTCAAGGGGAAAGCATCCATCTGCCAGGCAGCGGGAATGCAACGCTGTCAGGTGCTCAGGGATGGCACGCCATACCGCCTTGCAGATCCCACCTGTAATGCCGTCCAGCCCGGGAGAGCGCCTGCTCTTCAACCGAGCGACGCATACTCCAACCTCGAAAGCTTCGAGCGTTGGAGCAGCTTCGTCCGGAATGACGATGTCTTCACTCGACTCCGCAACTGGAAAAAAGTTGTGGAGGAGGAGACTCGCGCAGTCGTGCCATGTTACGACCAGCCCGTCATCCGAACGAAGGCATCTCAAATCGGTGGACCGCTTTCGTCCCCGGCATATCCGGTAGACGTGCCCCCACGGATCATCTCTGTGGTCTCCAACGAAGCGTCGCCAGTTTTCCTCCTTCGTCTTCAGGATTAGCGTCTTGAACTCGCGAACGGCTGTCCGCAGATGAGCTGCAAGATACTGCGCAGATTCGTGGT
>NW_026996240.1:0-2499 GCF_035044405.1 Drosophila montana | reverse complement strand
TACTTACAGTTTTGGTCGACTGCCGTAGGTCATACTACCCAGTTTAGTCCCCTGCCAGACAAAGAATGGGTCATCTTATTTCGCCGCTCGAATTAGCTGGTTGCCAAATATACCTTTGGATCAATCCACCCAGGGTCCACCACGTGGAGGCCACATTATTAATAATGTGGGGCACATTGTGCCTTCGAGTCGACTTGACTAATGGTTTACGAAATTCGCAACATGCCCTTCTACATTGGTCCATTGAACCCCTCAGTAAGTTGACTGTCGGAAATGGCACATTAAGGAGTCTTATACTGAGGTTGTTTCCCTACGTAATGTGGGTTTTTTTTTCTTGGCCTCTGTCTGGTTTTGCCGGTTGGCGATTTCTCTGTTTGTTATTTTCATTAAGGTGTCCCCTATCTTCAATTGCCTTGGCATAAGAAGCAGCAAACATGCTCCTTTCGATGCTATTCTCAGCCTCACGGGCCAAAGCTAATGCTGACGACAAATCTTTGGGCTGAGCTGGCAACACGAACGCCTTCAGAGGTCTCTCTGACCTCAGAATTTAGGATCGTGGCAGCTTGCTCATCACGTGTCATGACAATTTTGTTAGTGACGAGGGTGAGGTTCTTCTCAACCTCGTCATAATACTCCATCAAGCCTAAGTTGCCTTGCCTCACCATTTCTAGTTACTGTCTAAGTACGCGTAGACACGTCTTGTCTGCGTACGTACAGTCTAATCTTGCAATGATCGCGTCGATGTTAAGAACGGTATTGTGGGATGTTAGGATCGATCTAGCTGCTCCGCACACTTTATTTCGAAGAATAGTTACGGCTTCGTAATGGGCTTCGCTACCCTTGTAGCGTTTGAAAATCTCATATGCGTCCAAGACAGCTTGCCTCCAGGCCACATACTCGCTTTGCACCCCCTCGAAGGTTGGTACGGACTTCACTATGTCAATTCTCATTAAGAACGGTATTGTGGGATGTTAGGATCGATCTAGCTGCTCCGCACACTTTATTTCGAAGAATAGTTACGGCTTCGTAATGGGCTTCGCTACCCTTGTAGCGTTTGAAAATCTCATATGCGTCCAAGACAGCTTGCCTCCAGGCCACATACTCGCTTTGCACCCCCTCGAAGGTTGGTACGGACTTCACTATGTCAATTCTCATATCACATTCAACATTCGGATCAATTGTAATTTTTTCGTATGGTTCGACACGTGGCGTAGATATCTGTAGTGCATTTACTTGGGATTTGACTACGTTTTTCTACATTTTTCTCTTTGGGAGTATTAGGGTTCTTATGATAAAATCCGTTGGGAGCCAGTTATTTAGTGTTGATTATCCCGCGACGAACTTTGCCGGTGTCACTCCAGTCCAGCGGCGACTATGGCTATTCTCTCCGGGATGTAATCTGTCTTCAGCCGAAGACGAGAATTAGGATGGAAATTAGAATTCCTATTACTGGCCTTGTGACTCAGTAACTCAGTAAATACTATTTAAATGTTGACGACAATTGTCGTATTTTATTGAGCAGTGAGCTCTAACAATATTCACAGAAAACTGAAAACTTAAAGAACTTAACATACAACTTAAGCTAAGAATGTATAGTGGAAAAGTAAGCGGCTCCTCCTACAAACCCGTCGTAGCTTACTCAGAAAAATACGCCATAAGCGGGCGCGGCCTGCATTGCGACCTACAAAACGTTATATGAGCGTGGGTTGCTCTATAACTTTGTCGTTCGAGCATGCGAGGGAAGTTCGATGTCTACATGGGAGTGCCGCTCTTTAACTTACACAATACGTAAATTAAACCTTCAATTATTATTGAGGAAAGCATATAACAAAGAACATGGAATTGACGGATGGAAAGTATATAACATAGAACAATATATATGTATACAATACTTAAGGCAATATTGATATATGTATATATATATGAAAATATGGAATTAACGGATGGAATATATGTAAAATATATTCAATTTTTATTGAAGATAAAACATAACATAAAACAATATAAACAATACTGAATGGGCAGTATTGAGATCTATAAAATACAAATGTCGTAGTTAATTATTAAGTCATACACACTATTATTCAATTTTTGGATGAACGAAAATATAGAAAAATGATACCAGAATTAAAACTTCAATTAATTCAAAAATACAATACTTCAATTTATATTTTCATAGGCTTTGCCTTTTCTTAAAGAACACTGAATTTTATATGATACGATATAATAACAATGGCATATCACAAATATATAAAAATACACAAGAGTTAATTGCACATTGAAAATATATTTAATATATTATATATAATTATTGATATTTGATTATTATATATATACACTAATTATAAATGATATTAATCTTTTTGATATTTTTTTTATTTATTTTTGATTTTTTTAATGTATATATATTTTATTGTTACCAAGGTCACTACTACCTAATATGGCAGCTTAAGCTAGTTATATAAGTGGGAAAAAATTTAACAAGACTTGCTACTTGCT
>NW_026996239.1:0-3789 GCF_035044405.1 Drosophila montana | reverse complement strand
TCTGGCGTCTTTTCCTAATTAGTTCCCATAAGTCAAAGTCGTCTTTGACATCCTCGAATATAAGTCGGAAATCCGTACAGAAAGCCAACCAAGTATACTGTGGGTTTTTCTTGTGGAAGCTAAACACCCAATCATTGGCTTTTCCGAAGAAAAGTAAATGCAGATTATCACAAAGGAGCCGATAGTCGCCGTTCAGATTTTGAGCCGTCAATGAACGAATTCGATACAAGAATGCATCTATCTGCATAGTCTTTCGAGCCGTCAAATTTAAGACGCCAAGTTTGCATAATGCGAGCTCCTTTTTCTGAACTCAAACTCGAGTTTGATCGATTGCTACCTCTGGGACTGTATGATCCGCAGTCAAGGAGTATATCAGAATTCTGGCCACGAGAGAGAGTATTAGCACATTATCCCCTTGGAGACTGAACTAATCTAGAATGTATAGATTCAGCTCGCTCACTTCGTACATTTAATGTTGCCAACTGCTCTTGCAGTGATTGTTCAACATAAGCTTTAATAACATTATTGAGTTCTGCTATTAAAGTCCTTTGCTGAGCTTGTAGAGCTTTATTAATATAGTTAATTGTCTCTACATTTGGACCGTTGTCTAAATATTCCCTATGATTGCGATTCATATACCTAGTTTGCATATTTCGCTTTGGTGTTGTTTCTCGGTGTTGTTTTCTCGAATCGGTGACCGCTCCTGATACCTGTAGCAGTCGAACCATCTTGGAAAGGTAAAATATTTCGCGATAGAGTTTCGTCTGTTTCAGCATTACCAGCTGAGTGTAACTCCGCTGCCAGCGTATTATTCATAAATATTAATTGCCCTGGGTTGCAGTCTGCCTTACATACTGGACATTTTGGGGTTGTCTTCAGTGCATTGCTTATGTAAACGTTGTGAAAACGGTGTTGACAAGGAGCAGTCGCTGATAGCTGTTCTGTATGTAATTGCTCATGGCAAATGCCACAAAATGGATCTTGAACGTTAATCGCTGCAACTATACTCTCTGTGCTTCGTCTCACTGCCATAATGAATGCAAACTATTGCTTGTTTCCAAACAACAACAAAAACTAGCTTACAATTCCTAAGCAAATCTGAGTAGTTGAATTTGTACTGTTTATTTTACTAGAATCTATTTTTGATTTGGATTTTTACTGCTCATGGACTACTAGGCAACATCCAAAATATTTCCAGTTTGTTGTAATTCCAAATAGTCCTTGAAACAAATAACCAATATTTTGATTATTATTCCCTCTTTTCCGATCTTACCTGCTGCTAAAAGAACTAGTAATCAATTGTAGTTGACTAATCCAGCAAAGCCTGAATTACAATCGCATATTCCTACAACTAACTACCGTCTGAACACTACGTATTTTCCCGAGAAAGGGGACTAACAGGGTAGTTCAAAAATCATATGTACTAAGTGATATGGTATAACTTCGAGTTTCGATTGGCGAATGTTGTGCACTAGGGGTTAGTCGTGCTTACGCAAAAAGTAAAAGTTTTACTTTCTTGCTAGGGCCCCACGTGTTGGGCGCCAAATATATAATGGTGGGGGTTTGGGCTCAGTTTTTGCCTTTTGCTTGGCCATCAACGAAAATAAAAACAAACGGCCGTGGCTGTTGCCTAACCGGGTGCATAGGGATTGGAGGTTCGCACTTCTTGCTCATGCTCGGACAGTAGCTCGTCGGACTGGTCGGGGTTTTTCCTTTCCCTTCTGCACTTACCATAAAAACATAGTTAAGTGCGATGAAAAAAAATTATTAATTTAAATAAATCTATTAAAAAAAAGCAAGCTCCTAGTATGTGTATCCTTCAATAGTTTTCGACCAAACATCCAAATTCAAACTATTCAACTTCTTTTAAGTGAGAGAACTAAGGTGTTGATCGTCTCTCTTTCTCTCTACCCTCCCTACCATGACAAACAAAAAAAAAATGGAATGTGGATGCTTGTTTCTAATTCAGGCTCTCAAACCATCACTAGAAATTGCAAACGGCTACCATTGGTACTTGACAGATAAAAATCGAGGAATTAGGATATTGTATCAAATAAGCTAATAGAATTCATTTATTCACGCGTTGTTCGTTTTCGAGCATGAAGCCAATTAATAGATAGATTGGTATAACTCGATTTACAAAAATAAGTTTCAAAAATTTAACTTTAAAGTTAATATAATATACGTTCAATAATTAGTTTAAAGCACATAAGGAAATTAAGTGGAAGGAGAAATTCACCGACATTATTTTAAGATTTGACGGATAGTAATTAATTTACCGTCTTGCTATATTAAGCTGCATATATACATATATACATACACCTACAAGTGTTGTTTTGAAGTCACTGTGGGTTTTTACTGTTACTCACTCAATATCCTCCGAAGCAGACGTTGGGCCCAATGTGTACGACGATTAGGATCGCTGTTACTAAATGTTACAAAAGAAGTTAAGTATATAAACACATGTATATATATATATAAATATATGAGCAGCGGTCAAGATCAATGGTGTGGGAATTTCCTCTCGCTTTAACTTATTTAGGCATATTTATTGCATATTTTTAGAAAAATTAGAAAAAAAAAATAAAACCTAAGGATCTATTGACCGTCCATCTCGGCAACGTCAAATAATTAGTGGAATTATATGGCAATGGCTTCTAAGCAAGCGAAAGGGTACACCAAATGTAATACAGACTCAGCTTCTTCGTTACTCTCTACAGGTTACGCTATACGCTCAGTGCATGAGGCCCCCGATGGTGCTGCACAAGCGGTAAGCGTTTCACCCGCTTGACGCCATTTTCCAAGGCTATGCCAGATGTTGTTCTTCAAGACCGCAAGGTACAATGACCGATGCTGATAGGTACAATGCGACACGTGCTCTTCGTGTTGCCCTTGTCTGGTCCGATCTCCACTTCTGGTAGCGCCGACTAGCACGTCTAAATATTCCTGCTGCTCTTTGTCAGCAAGCTACTGACGTGTGGAACTGCTCTGGCCAACAGAGCCCGAATCACCCCGAATCAGAGTTAGGTTATTGGGTCGAGTTGTTATATAGGTTTTGGTTTCTATTAGCGTACCCAAAAGAACACTTCGAAACTGTACTACACTTGCAATCTTGGTCTCTGACGACTTTATCGAAAATTATTTGCAATGAAAAATTATATTAACTTAACTCACCCTCGCTTCAAATATAAATGACATTCAGTGCTGTACTTTAACCCTTTACTTCCTCCCATACACAAAAAAAAATAAGAAAACTATTAAAAGCTCTACATCACGCGATAATACTTTAAAACTGTACTATGCCCTCAGCTGTGCAATAAACGAAGAACTGGCTTCCAGGGCGGTTGGTAAAGCAGTACCAAACTAAAACCTTATGAGTGTGGGAGACATGATTAGCCAAGCAGTGCTTATAGGGAGCAGCTGATCAACAAGCAGATTCGTTTGGGGATTGCAAAGCAGCTTCTGAGTTGAAAAAGTCGCGTTTTAAAACAATCGTTATGAATCTTTGCGCATAGGTCCGTCTCCTTGTTACAGTACATATTTCGCAATCAACCGGAGCGGACCATCATATAATATTGCTGCCATAGAAATTATCGGTCTAAAAGTAGATTCTTGTGTGAACATTTTCTGTGTTTATCAAGATATCATAACCAAACTCGATATCTTGACATGACCAATTGTAAGCGTCTGGCATCCTCGACCCCTTGCCATTCACAGCGAATCGAATCAACCAGTCAACCTAACAATTCTTACAGTTCAGAAGTAAGATATATGTACATTATGTCAATA
>NW_026996238.1:0-746 GCF_035044405.1 Drosophila montana | reverse complement strand
CAAAAAAAAAAAAAAAAAAAACACACACACACACACACACACACACGTAGCTGGTTTTCATAGAGTGCGGACGCGATTTGTAACTGCTCCGTGAAAATAAACAAATAAACCTGTGAAATTAAAGTGAAGTTAGTGCACATGAGCAGGGAACCGAGACAGGCCTAAGACACCAAAAGGTGCGTGGTGGTACTCACTGCGAAGCCCGTGCAGACCATTCCTGGGGTGGCGTCTACAGTTCCACGACCCAGGCGAGGGGAGTGGAGGCGTCTACTTGGCGTGTTTGTGCGCTTTTGTGAGTTTTACCACTCAAGTGTATAAGCCGTCTCGCAAAGCTATTTGTGCAGTTGGTTGCATTCACTCTAACAACTGTCAGTAGTGTTGGCTAGCGCAGTTCACAACCAGCTGATCTGCACTATAGAGCCAGCTGCCAAACTGCGTAGCGGAGACACCAACCAGGCGATAAGCTGTAACTTGCCGAAAGTACAGCATACTTTCGGGCTTACGCTGTTCTTGCTAAGCACTTAAGCTTTGGAGAAAGACAAGGCAAAAAAGCCGATATCGGTGCTCACTACAGGCTCCAGGGCAAAAAGGGAGCAAAACGTCGCGAAACAGACCAATTTCCAACCCGCCCGCCGCGGCGGTGCCCATAAAAACGGGGCTCTGGTGACCGAGTCGGAGCGGTATAACTCCCAGCGGTCAATAGCCTGAGGGAAACCTTTGGCCACCGAGGGACCAGAGGTTTCCCT
>NW_026996237.1:0-1712 GCF_035044405.1 Drosophila montana | reverse complement strand
ACATATGTATGCCGTGTTCGACAACACACGTATACAAGCACATGAAGAGAAGAAACGCGTGGAAATCTGGACGAGAAGTTTGCAGTTGGATATGTTCCCAAAGGTCTAATTAACAACGGATACTGCAAGCTGTTATAGGTTCCCTCGACCTTAGCGTCAGACTGTTTCGTAAGTTGGAATACGTTTCTTGCGGCGTCTGTGTGTATAAGTACAAATAGAAGCCCGTTATGAACATACGCATGTGTTGGTGAATTTCGCAATGGAATTTCACCATTGAATTTCACAGCTTGATTGCGATTGTTGTTGCGGAGAAGCAATTGACAGAAGAGTTGGAATCATCGTAACAATACAAAATTGGAAAGCGAAAATAAAAAATTAAGAAATATGCAAAGGATAGGAGATTTAAAAGGCATAGTCATGTAGATGAGGGAAAATCAATTTATCAGCTGCAAAATGAATGCTCTCGACAACTGGTGCCGCTGCGAGCAAGATGCCAGTGCAGCAAAAACGATTCCTGCCGTTTGAGCTAGCATCAGAAGAAGAGGCAGCATCAAGCAACTGAAGTCCGGTAAAGCTCCGGGAATCGACACATTGGGAGCTACCAGTCGCAAGGGTTTGCAAGCAAATCGAAGAAGGACACTAGATCGTACCGGCCGATCAGTCTCCTGGCTTTGGAAGAAGGTTTTGGAAGACACTGGTCACTGCAAGGCTTGCGGTCATTGCGAAGTCCCAGAGCCTGACCCCGGACCATCAGTTTGGCATCCGCTCTGACCATGGTCGGTGACTACATATTGCAGGCTTTCGTGCAACGAGAGTACTGCACCGCCGTCTTCGTGGACATCGAGCAGGCATTTGATCAAGCTTGGCACCTCGGCCTTCTGCAAATGGCCAAGGAGCGACTGCCCTCACCCTACTTTGTGCTGATACTTGGAATGCCATTCCTTCCAAATTAATGTCAGGGTGGGTGCCACAAACATTCTTTTCAGTTTATTCCCAGCAGAGACACCCGGTCTTGATGATGCTACGTTTGGAGCCCCACCAATATCCCTATTTTTGACGTCATATGCAGACGACACATACATGATGGCCGCTGTATTATTTTGTATTTATTAAATGGTCGACAAAAACAAGTGTCTTCCTAATTATTCAATAAATCAAATTATAAAAATTAAGTGCTAAAAGCCTTATTAGAATTCACCGTTTTCTAATAGCGTCACCAACCGATGGAGGTGTTTTATTTGCCCGTCCGGCCAGCTATGCCCCTTTTCACAGCTAATTTTGTCAGTGACGCTATTAGAGCATACGGCTAAGAAGAATGCTCTCGCTGACACGTCTTACAGGTGGAACATGAAGTTCAACGCTAGGAAAAGCTGCAGCGCGTGCTTCATCCTCCGTCGCAGCAACCCCTACTTTGCAAATTTACTGCATCTCCCTGGAACACTGTACCTCGGTCTCATTGTGGATAGGAGGCTCCTCGTCAAGACCCACATCCAAGCCAAGATGCTGACGGGCCATAAGATGAACCGGCTCTGTATAGTAGAAGCAAAGACAATATAAACACTAAGATGAGTAACGCCATACAACAAAATACTACTATGCAGCTTGCTTTTTTGAAAATTGAGAACGAAAACAAAATCAGTATCATTACGCTCTCACAGCCGCAAGAGAGAAAAGCTAAAAAAAGCCGTGCAAGCAATGTGTTTGTGTGTGAA
>NW_026996236.1:0-3176 GCF_035044405.1 Drosophila montana | reverse complement strand
TCTATATATGCATTATGTACACCAGTCTGACTGGCCATATGCCAAGTATTTCTAAACAATATTGTTAAATTCCAAATTTAAATACCAATTGTATTTGTACACATTATGTACACCAGTCTGATGGCCAATGCCATGTTTATAGCCAATATTGTAAATTCCAAATTTATATACCAATTCATTTGTACACATTATGTTCACCAGTCCGCTGGCCATTGCCAAACATTATAAACAATATTGTTAAATTCCAAATTTTAAATCAATTGTATTTGTACTCATACATATACACCAGTCAGGTGGCCAATGCCATGTTTATAAACAATATTGTCAATTCCAAATTCAAATACCAATTGTATATGTACACATTATGTACACCAGTCCGCTGGCCATTGCCAAGTATTCTAAACAATATTGTTAAATTCCAAATATTAAACCAATTGTCTATGTATGCATTATGTACACCAGTCTGTTGGCCAATGCCATGATTATAAACAATATTGTTAAACTCCAAATTTATATACCAATTCAATTGTGCACATTTTGTTCACCAGTCCGCTGGCCATTGCCAAACATTATAAACAATATTGTTAACTTCCAAATTTTAAATCAATTGTATTTGTAGTCATACATATACACCAGTCAGGTGGCCAATGCCATGTTTATAAACAATATTGTCAATTCCAAATTTAAATACCAATTGTATTTGATGCACATTATGTACACCAGTCCGCTGGCCATTGCCAATCTTATAAACAATATTGTAAATTCCAAATTTAAATCCAATTGTATTTGTACTCATACATGTACACCAGTCTGATGGCCAATGCCATGTTTATAGCCAATATTGTAAATTCCAAATTTATATACCAATTCATTTGTGCACATTATGTTCACCAGTCCGGTGGCCAATGCCATGCTTTATAAACAATATTGTTAAATTCCAAATTTTAAATCCAATTGTATTTGTACTCATACATGTACACCAGTCTGATGGCCAATGCCATGTTTATAAGCAATATTGTAAATTCCAAATTTATATACCAATTCATTTGTACACATTATGTTCACCAGTCCGCTGGCCATTGCCAAACATTATAAACAATATTGTTAAATTCCAAATTTTAAATCAATTGTATTTGTACTCATACATGTACACCAGTCAGGTGGCCAATGCCATAGTTCATAAACAATATTGTCAATTCCAAATTTAAATACCAATTGTATTCGAATGCACTAAGTGCACCAGCCTACTGGCCATTACCAAGTCTTCTAATCAATATTGTAAATTCCAAATTCACATACCAATTGTATTTGTACACATTATGTACACCATCCTGCTGGCCAATGCCATATTTAGCATATTGTATAATATTGCTAGTGTACATAATGCATACATAGACAATTGGTTTAATATTTGGAATTTAACAATATTGTTTATAATGTTTGGCAATGGCCAGCGGACTGGTGTACATAGTGCGTACAAATACAATTGGTATTTAAATTTGGAATTAACAATATTGGCTATAAACATGGCATTGGCCAGCAGGATGGTGTACATAATGTGTATAAATTCAATTGGTATGTGAATTTGGAATTTACAATATTGATTAGAAGACTTGGTAATGGCCAGTAGGCTGGTGCACTTAGTGCATTCGAATGCAATTGGTATTTAAATTTGGAATTTACAATATTGTTTGTGAATATGGCATTGGCCACCTGACTGGTGTACTACAAATACATTTGATTTAAAATTTGGAAGTTAACAATGTTGTTTATAATGCTTGGCAATGGCCAGCGGACTGGTGTACATAATGCGTACAAAGACAATTGTTTTAGAATTTGGAATTTAACAATATTGTTTATAATGTTTGGCAATGGCCAGCGGACTGGTGTACATAGTGCGTACAAATACAATTGGTATTTAAATTTGGAATTAACAATATCAGCTATAAACATGGCATTGGCCATCAGACTGGTGTACATAATGTGTACAAATACAATTGGTATGCGAATTTGGAATTTAACAATATTGGCTATAAACATTGCATTGGCCATCAGACTGGTGTACATGCATGAGTACGAATACATTTGATTTGAAATTTTGAATTTGAAATTTAACAATATTATTTGGAATTCTTGGCATTGGCCACTAGGAGACATGGATTTGAATTGACAATCTTAAGTATACTAGTCTGACTATCTTCCCAATTTGGGAACCTATTTGTATTTATGTTAAAGATTGGAGTCCTTTGGGCGGTTGGCACTGGCACAGTCGAATCAGAGGCTGGCATCAGATGTTCACCGTTGGAGCACTGGGTATTGACACAGTATGAAAGTGCGTACATTTTACACACATGCATAAAGCAGATCAGCGGCAGGCAAATATATCCATATTTGAAATTACTGCTGGTCGTTGACTTCAATATGTGCTGCTCCATAGGGCAATCTAAATACTTTCATAACGAGATGATTAATGGTTCATAAAATGTAAGTAGTGTTGGGCAATGAGTCCCGACTTAGACTAACCTGGTGGTCCTTAGCAACTCCACGTAGTT
Organism: Drosophila montana; assembly: GCF_035044405.1. Taxonomy (NCBI): domain Eukaryota; kingdom Metazoa; phylum Arthropoda; class Insecta; order Diptera; family Drosophilidae; genus Drosophila; species Drosophila montana. The sequence goes on along the minus strand of NW_026996236.1, from coordinate 624 downwards.
GTTATGGGTTATTTATGCGGTGTTTCCAAATTGGGATTGTGGAACAGTTGCAAACGATGGTTTGCTGGATCTTGGGTGAGAGAAATAGATTACTATTTTGGCTTGGCACAGTGTAAATCGGTTGTGCAGTTTTGGCTCTTGTTGGCTGAGCTGTTGTAATAATAATGTTAGTATGGCGTTTGTATAGCGTTTTGGTTGCTTTGGCTCGTGGTGGAGCTGTTGAACTGGTAATGAGTTTGTGCATATTGTCACAGGCAGTACGATATTTCGATGAAATATTTGCCTAGTTTGCAACGTAAGTTGCTTTTTGGCTCATCTTGGTGGAGCAGGTGTTGGTATTTAATTGGTGCATTCGCACTGGCTGCTTGGATCACAATGTAAATCGGCTGTGAAAGTGATGGCTCATGTTGGCTGAGCAGTTCAAATTGAAGGCATGGTTGGTGCATCTTTGTGCAGGCTTTGAGGCATATTTACTTTGGCTATGCAGTTATTGGGTGATATATTGTCTCTAATTGGCCGAGCTGTTGATCTGGTCCGTTTTAATTGCTGGACTCACGACAGGTTTTAACTAGTCAATTCTTTACTTATTGGGATAAGTAATTTATTCAATTGCGGACGGACTAC
>NW_026996235.1:0-819 GCF_035044405.1 Drosophila montana | reverse complement strand
TAATGTAGAAAATGGCAAAGAAGTTTTGAGAAAGCTGAGTAGGTATGTGTATAAGTGTTAGCAGTGGCCGCCAAAAATCAAAGCGTACGCAGCTGCACTTATGTATGTATGGACATGGGTGGACTTCCAAAATTTGAAAGCATACTTTTGAGTGTATGCATTAAATTGAATGGATTAAATTGTATAAAGGCTTAAAAATAAGTTTTTTGCGTGGGTACACATGTTCAGGCTCCGGACCACTGCGCACACAGTGGTCCGGAACCCGAACATGTGTTTCCCTCCCAGTATGCGGACAGGGCCTCATTCAACTAAAGGACCAACTAATAGAAGTTAAGGGACGATTGATTGTGCCACAAGAGTTGTGGTCAGAGATGGGGATCGTATTACTGCTGGAGATAATGCGGACCGGGCTCGCTACCTTCGTGATCAGCAGTTGCTGGCCACATTCATAGACGATCTGGACCGATGGGCAGTAATAGCTCCAGAAAGAAATATGCGAGATTTGAGACAGCTTAAACAGAGAAATCAGGCTTAATATCTAAAAAGGCTACTTTATCTTGACTTGGGGACGATCGCGTGGGTACACATGCTCAGACTCCGGACCACTGCGCACACAGTGGCCCGGAACCCGAACATGTGTTTCCCTCCCAGTATGCGGTCAGGGCCCCGTTTAACTTGAGGACCAACTAATAGAAGTTAAGGGACGATTGATTGTGCCACAAAAGCTGTGGTCAGAGATGGGGATCGCATTACTGCTGGAGATAATGCGGACTGGACGCGCTATTTTCGTGATCAGCAGTTTCTGACCAGACCTAGAGA
>NW_026996234.1:0-740 GCF_035044405.1 Drosophila montana | reverse complement strand
AATTAAAATAAAACAAATTAAAATAAAATTAATTAAAAAAAATATTAATAAAAATTAAAATTAATTAATAAATAAAAAAATTAATTAATATAAAATTAATTAAAACAAAATTAATTAAAATAAAATTAATAAAAAAATAAAATTAATAAAAATTAAAATTAATTAAAATAAAATTAATAAAAATTAAAATTAATTATAATAAAAATTAATTAAAATACAATTTATTAAAATTTAACGTGATTTAAATAAACGGAAATAAATCAAAACGAAATAAAATAATTATAAATATTCATAAACAAAGACAATAAAAATAAATTCGGGAAAACCAGAAGGAAGTAATTGAAACGAAGCGGTCGAGGAAGACTGGATATCTGAACGGAGTCACGTAGACCAGAAGAGGAAAAGGGAACCGCAGCAAAAGGTTACGTACGAAAGGATGGATACGGGTGAGTGTCAGAATCCAGGGGTGGGCGTACGGTGGATCCATTCGCGACGAAAGGAGGAACTGGAGGCGATTACTCGCGAGTTCGGGCTGAGCGAGTTGGGGCGGGTTGAAGACTTGCGTCGTCGTTTGGCAAGCTTCGTGTCCGGGGGTTCGCATTCCGCCAAAATATGGGCTCGGCTAGCCGAGTTGGAGGCCAAATATACGAGGACCCCGGAGCACAAGGCCCAGCTCGAACCTGACCCAATCGAATGGGATAGACGTTCGAAGTCAGAGTCAGACTCTGGCCCACGTTCGA
>NW_026996233.1:0-4757 GCF_035044405.1 Drosophila montana | reverse complement strand
CGTGCACCATCACCAGACAGTTGGAACAATAGAAAGAAGCCACAGAACATTTAATGAATATATACGAGCCTACATATCAGTAAATAAAACTGATTGGGATGTATGGCTTCTATACTTTGTTTATTGTTTCAACACAACCCCCTCTATGGCACATAATTATTGTCCATATGAGTTAGTATTTGGTAAGACTAGTAATCTACCTAAATTCTTTAATAGCATAGGTAATATAGAACCTACATATAACATAGAAGACTACGCTAAAGAAAGTAAGTATAGATTAAAAGTAGCATCCAAAAGAGCAAGAAATATGCTTGAACTACACAAACAAATAAATAAAGAGCTATATGACTTAAAAACTAAGGACATAATTTTATTCATAGAAGATAGTTTTACTAAGAAATGAAGTAGGCCATAAGTTAGATTTTAAATACACAGGGCCCTATAGACTAGAAAAAATAGGAGAGAGATAATATAGTTCTCTGGAAATAGAAATAAAAAACAAACAGTTCATAAAGATAGGTTAAAGATTTTTAATTCATAATAGATTTAATATACAAAAATATATATAGAAAAACAAAAAAAAATTAATACATTCTAAACATAATATATTTCCTAATTTTTATTACACAAAAAAAAATATATAAATACATTTTTAATATATAAGTAAAATAACTCCACTTTTTTACGTGTTTTTTTTTAAAAGGAGGGAGATGTAGTATGCGCATATATCGAGGGTACACTGTACCAAGAACTCAGCATAAATATAACAGCAACACTTTGTTGCATTACATAAACAAAACCAATTCAAGTGAGTGTGAAATATGATCACCCGCTTATGAACTACGCTAAGTCAGTATTCCCACGCTTACCGCCAATAACATATATATATATGCGCATAAGACTCTCTCGCTCTCTTATACTGGTAAGACATATTCATATATGCAGCCGCTCCGCTGCTGGCGTAACCGGCAGCGCAGCTACGCGGCCTTAACCTTAAGCCCTTATGTACATAGGTTAAGCGTACTAAAAAATATATTCAATGATGTATTCTGAAAACCAAACTCAAACGGTCGATGATTTCCCCATTACTTTCCCAATACTATCTCTAGCATACAGTTCTTCACTTTATTAAGAATCTTCTTACTTTCCTTTCTCCTATTTATGGTATTTTCTTAAATAATATAGCAAATTCAGATTATTTTTAATTTTACTTAAGAACACTTTTTTCCTACTTACACCCTTCTTCTTAGATGTAGGCTCTAATAGCAGGGGTCGGTGATTTCCCATTACTTTCCCAATACTATCTCTTTACCCTATCTACTTAACAGTCTATATATGTAGCATACAGTTCTTTACTTTATTAACAATCTTATTACTTTCTTTTCTCCTATTTATGGTATATTCTTAAATAATATAGCAAATTTAGATTATTTTTAATTTTACTTAAGAACACTTTTTCCTACTTACACCCTTCTTCTTAGATGTAGGCTCTGATAGCGTCACTGATAAAATTAGCTGTGAAAAGGGGCATGCTGGCCGGTCGGTGATGCTAATAGAAAATTGTGTTCTCTAACTAAGCTTTTAGCATTTAATTTTCATAATTGTATATATAATGTATTGAATAATTAGGAAGACACTCGTTTTGTCGACCATTAATAAATAAATAAATATACATGTAGTATAAGCATGAATCTTTAAATTGAAATCAAGCCATTCTCAAGATGAACATGAACAAGCACTGACACGCACTTAATTATTTATTAAAAACTAAAAGGGTTATTACACACCAAGTGAATAACTCTTCGAATTTGTATCACTTAATAAATTTAAAAGAATGGGCGAGGAACACTTAAAAGAAATAAAAATAGCGCTATTGACAAAGGTGACACAAATAAAAATTATGAAAATAAAAAAATAGCAATCCTGTCAAGATATCATGACGATCCAATAGAAGGAGGCCATTAATCAGCCAGTAAAAAAAAAAATTAATAAACAAAATTAATTATGAAATATATATGTCTATAGAAACAAATGAAATAAGTAAATTGGTGGAAAATTTTGAAAAAAAAAACTAATTAAAATATATGACTATTTGCTTATTGGAAGGAGGCCATACAGGGATTACGCGTACCTTGTTAAAAATAAAGAAATTTTATTATTGGCCCCAAGTGAATAAAGCAATTGCAAAATATGTGAAGACTTGTGTAAAATGACAAAAAGTAAAGACCACAACACATACAAAAACAACAATGGTAATAACGAACACACCGAATACAGTTTTTGATACGGTTTTAATTGATACAATTGGACCATTACCTCGTTCAGAGAATGGAAGCGGGTATGCAGTCAGTATAATATGTGGTCTCACTAAATATCTAGTTACAATACCAGTAGCAGATAAAAGTGCAAAAACAGTAACTAAAGCAATATTTGAATCTTTTGTACAAAATTACGATCTCATGAAGACGTTCATAAGGGGCATGGATACTGAATACAAAAATTCGCTTATAAATGACTTGTGCAAGTATATGAATATAAGTAATATACAATCAACATCACATCATCACCAGACATTAGGAACGGTAGAAAGAAGTCATCAAACATTTAACGAATTTATTCGCTCATATATTTCGATTAACAAAGACGATTGGGACATATGGTTGAATTATTTCACATATTGCTTCAACACTACACCATCGAGAGTACATGAATACTGTCCATACATACTTGTTTATGGTAGATTACCAAGACAGTTCAGAGAATTTAATAACCAAACTAGAATAAACCCTATATATAACATAGATAACTACACAAAAGAATTTAAGTTTAGATTAGAAATTGCTTATAATGGAGTAAAAACTCTAATAGATTTAGAAATGTAAAAACGAAAGATAGAATACGATAAGCAATTAAATGACATAGAACTAGAGTTAGGAAATTTAGTTCTACTGAAGAACTACACAGCGCATAAGTTAGAAAGTAAATATTTAGGCCCTTATAAATTCATAAGCATAGAATATAGAAACATTATATAAGTAGATGTAGGAAAAAAGAAACCCCAAATAGTAAATAAGAACAGGTCAAAATTATTCAAAACTTAGCTTAGCTCGAGCATAGGACATATTACGTTTTTAGACCTGATCAGCCACAAAGTAACCATCAATATTTAATTACAAAAATATATTTAAAAAAAAACTATCGTTACCAAAATTTTATTTTATAATACATTCTTTGTCCAATCGGGAAAAAGGGATATATGCATATATATTAAAAATATATTATACTAGCGGGTATAACCCGGCCTTGCCCGTGACACGTATGTTATAAAATCAAAAAAGCTTTGAAAATGATTTTAAAACTGATCGAACGGGAATCAAACAACTTTTATGCAAATCGGAAAACTCTTAAAATTCACAAAAAAATTTTAAAAATGCATTTCCCACCGAAGGAGTTTAAATTTTGCGAGAAATGTGAAACACGTCTCTAATGACTTTTCTTATAGATCTTTGCAAATAAATTTGAACACAAAACGTCATCCACCAAATCTTCGACCCCCATTTGCACCAAGCAGGGATGGATTTTTCAAAAAGTGTGAAACACCCCTAAAAATAAGTTTGAAGCAAATCGGACACAACTTAAAACTTCGCCCAAAAAATCTTTAAGTCGCATTACCCCCGAAGAAGTTTGAATTCTGCGAAATGTGTGAAATACGTCTCAAATGATTTTTCTTGAGCGCGAAACGTCACCCACCAAATCTTTGACCTCCGTTTCCACCAAGGATAAATAGATTCTCCTAAACGTGTGAAACACCCCTCAAATGAATTTGAAAAAAGATCTTTGAAAATAAGTTTGAGGCCGAACGTATGGTTAACATAAAAGTTACATACAAACGTTTTTCGCGATTTTTCCACACTTGCGAGTGGAATTTCCCGAAATCCCGTCTTAACGTGCACCTACATCACATAAGGTAACTACAGTGAAAATTTCAACTTCCTAGCTCTTACGGTTTGGGCTGTGCGTTGATCACCAATCAGTCAGTCAGTCAGTCAGTCAGTCAGGACAAACAGTTTTATATATAGAGAAGATAAAGTTAAAATCTAAAATTTGTCCTAACAAAAAAAAAGAGTATGAATATAAAAATTTGAATATAACCAACAAAAAAAATAAAAAAAATAATAACATTTTTATTTTGTGTTTTATTGATGAGTGCATCATTAATCAAGACCCCATTAAATTTATCGATTCAAAACTAAATATATAAATTAATTGAACAACTACATTATATTGTGTGTATATGCATTAAATAACACCCTGTATTTAAATACATAAGTATGCGACACTTTGTTGCATACAATAACAAACATAAAGCCAAAAGCGCAGATCCGCTTGAGTTTATTGACTCAGGCTTATATTACGCAGCGCATACCGCTAGTACTCTAGCTGGCCGTTTAGCTGACGGCGCATATCCCACGCTTTGCTTATGAACCATATATGTACTCACCAATGAATGCACATACCACACACACTCTCTCTCTTATGCTCTGCTGCGACAGAGCGGTATCTACCAAATAATATCTATATCTTAGGTTCCGAAGCAGACAAGAGTTCCGAATAAAGAACATTCTTAATATTATTGCAAAACAGCACTGACGTGCTTGTGTTGTGTCGTTACAAAACAGACACACAAACACAAAAACACACAAACACAAACACACAAACACAAGCACACACACAAGCACACACACAAGCGCATACAC